>NC_056746.1:759454879-759497379 GCF_019279795.1 Protopterus annectens
TTACCTAAGATGCAACAATTACCGCCTCCAAAATGTTTGGCTCTGCCTCACACTTCCACTTTGACTTTTATTGGTCATCCCTTAGGAGGGAAAATCAACAGTCAGAGTGGAAAATCAGCTGTTTATTGCCATCTCATGAAAAAGCAGCTCAGAGGCTTCAGAAGAAGAGCAACCAGCGCTTCAGCTCCCATTTTGCCAAAAAAACAAATCACCTTTGGGGAAACCTTACAAACAGAAAATGCAATTACTTTATATGAATAATTATATATTATTAAAAAGTGTTTTTAACTTTATTTCACTTTAGCAGTTTTGACCCTTTGAGAAACCCAGTAGTTCTTTAATATTGCAAGTTTCATATCAGGGACCACTATTTTTAGATTTGGCTAATTTAGTGCTTACTTTTTGGCAAAATGTACAGTTTATGTAAACTTTTGATTATTTAAAGAAATATGTTGTGTGGGTAAGTGTTTTACATGGGCAGGGAATAGTGTGGTTATGTAGTGTTTATGTTCACATTGTGACAACTTATCTGACAGTTTTTGTGTCAGACTATTTTTATTCTAAAGGGGTTTCCGACATGAATATAGTGTCTTCTATGTATTACAATGTTATTGGCACTTTATAGTGTGGAAGTGTATGTTTGCTGTTTCTGCAAACTATTTGGCAACTTACCTTTTGACCGACTCATTCCAGTGTTTCTGACCCCATCTGAAACATCCTTTTCAGTCACAGCATGGATACTTACCCCACTCCTGCTTGTCCAGCTTCTGTAATTTCTAGAAAAAATGTAACACAAAGCCCCCGTTGACTCTAATGGCTCAGTCTTCATCTCAGCTGATGGTGGATGACTCTGTAGTGGCCAACAGTCATTCCTCAGATCATTTGCTTACCTCTCTGGCTTAGTAGTTCTTTCAGCCACCATGAGTTGTGAGTCAGCCCTGCCCTGTTTGGCTGTTCCAGTGTCTGAACCAGGCATGTGATAGCCATCTTTACTATGGTACAGAGAAATACTTGGGGAGGCTTCTGTATGTTCCCAGGGAAGAGAACTCTTGATGTGGAAGATATTCCTTCGACACATCGATCAGTCAACATATCTGCAAAGAAAAAACAAAAGGTTACACACTGTTCATCAAAAACTATGGTATCTACAGGAAAAGATGATTTTCATATCTTAGCCAATATATTGTTGCTGACAGTCAACCTTGGCACACAGTATTTAGTACCTGTAAATTAGGGCAGTAGAAATATTCCTGTGGAAGGCATTTCAGATGTTTCTGACATAGACAGAGACAGGGCTTTGCCTCCTGCAGATTCACACACCCAATTTTTTTTTTAATTTTCTAAAATTATTCCCAGGACAAATGAGGTATTTTTATATGAACAAATGGATGTTCCCCCTGAACCGAGGAGTTGTTATGATATGATATGTTACTAGTGAATATATCTCATTCTGTGTCTTGTCCTACCTTTTGAGGATGCATATAATGATGCCAGTAACAACTCTGACCCACAGCCTTCAGGTCCCAAAATGCAGATAGGCCTTTCAAAGTTTCTCAGACTAATAAGCACTTGCTTTCTCATCTCATGTCTGAGCCTACAGCAATCTCAAAATCTACAACAGCAGGGAACAGACTAGTAGCTTCATCCAACCCTTCCCTTGTGGACAAGGAGGGGAAAATTTTGGATAGATTTGGTAAGAGAATTTTTTGCCTTCCACTTTGGCATACAGAATTCTTAACTATGAGACCCATATCTGGAAGTTTGTACTTTCATGCATAGGGAATTTGAGAGACCTAGCTCCTGTAGTTCCTGTTCACTGCTTATCTCTACTTCACTGTTTGAAGTTTCAGTTAAGTGACTTTCCTGTTAAGTGACTTTCCTCTTTCAATTTTGTCCATGTATTGCTCTCACATGTTTATACTGGTGCCTACTTTATTCTTAGTATTTTATTTTCTACTGAGTTCTCTTTAGTGTTGATGTTGACTTCTCTGACTATCTTAATGCATGATTTTTTCTGGTATCTTTTTAGTTTTAGGATTCTGATAACATATTGGGTTAATTTTGTCAATGAGCTATACCCACCCATACCCTTAGCAGCTTCTAGGCTAAATCATTACCCTTTGTTCTGATCTGATATTGTTAAATATCTGCCGGAAGAATAGTTCAGTCTTGCCCCCCCCCCTCCAACTTCCATTCTTAAACGTTAATTTCTTCTTTGTTAAGGTCATTTTCCCACTCTAAATCATTTAAAATGCTGCTTCTTCCCATAACTTCCCAAGGACTTTAAATTAGGGAAAATCTTTCTGAGAATACTGCCATGGTTTATTTCAGGTACGACTGCTACAAGATGTAATATGTTTCCAAAGATGGTATGAAACTCTAAGGATGTAATGGGATTTTATTTTTGCTTCCATAGACACAAATTTCCTCTTCTTTCTGGTTATCAACCCAATAACTGCTGAACATTGTCAGAATGTCTGTGCAAAGAGTACTGTCTGTTTTTGGCTATCTTTGCTCTTTGCATTTAAAAAACAATATTTCCCAGGTAATGTTACTGACATATAAAGCACCGGGGGACTGGTCTTCTAACCTCAAACATAAAGGAACAGCTGTGTCTTGAATTTTAATGAAAAAAACAATGTCATTTTTATGCCTCAGCATATATAAAGGATAAGAAAGTCACTTTTGTAGAGAAAGACATTCTTCTTTTAGCTCTCCAATGGTGCTAAAATCATATTTTATCATATATATCATATACTTGTATGTTTTCAGTTGATTATGTTGTAAAAGCTGCACAATTTATAAATGCCATTCTGACCTAAATTCTTCCCCAATGTAGGTGGATTGGACACTCCAAATTGGCCCTAGGTGTGAGTGTGTGTGTGTGTGTGTGTGTGTGTGTGTGTGTGTGTGTGTGTGTGTGTGTGTGTGTGTGTGTGTGTGTGCCTTCCATGGAAGGTTGGGTGCCGGGCTGGCAACTCGACACCATAAAACTCCACTGCCAATCATGAGCAGACAGGTGATCCGCTGTGTTGACCCCTAACCGGGAAAAGCCGAAAGAAGAAGAAGAAGAAGAAGAATAGCTCTCTACTGCTTAAAGATATTGGAATGGAATTTCAAGACAAGATACCTTGATAATCTCACTTT
This sequence comes from Protopterus annectens, assembly GCF_019279795.1. NCBI lineage: Eukaryota > Metazoa > Chordata > Ceratodontiformes > Protopteridae > Protopterus > Protopterus annectens. The sequence goes on from NC_056746.1 coordinate 759,458,027, forward strand.
AATTTTGATTTAACATTTCAAAACATAAAATATGACAAACAATCAAAAACACCAAAAAATGTTCCCTTTTATGTTGTTAAGCAGTATTGTGCAAAATACACACAGATGTGTATCTTACATAACAGTACTTAACATAACATTATTTTTATGTACATCTTGTAACCTTTAAATTTCAAAAACATAATATAAATTCACATTTTTATTTTTCCCAACCAACACGACTCCTTTGGGAAGACTACCACCCATTTTTAACAACTCCTGGCAGTGCTTATACACAACATAAATTGTGATACCTACTTTTTTCACCCAAAACTGAAATAATCTTCCTTTAAATAGTATAAATATTATCATCCAGTATGCATTTTCAGTGGTTTCTTTCATTCCTTTCTCAGTTTTTACTTACTTATTTTATTCAGCTGAGCTGCCAGTATGTGCCTATACATTCTCAAATTATTGGCGTTCACCTTCTCTTTTCTTCTCCTTATCTGCCCCTTCCAAGTGTTAGCTATAAGGCTCATTTTCCATTCTTCCAGATAGAGTAATTATGCATTCTCCTGCATCTAATCCAAGTGTATGAACTTCCAATATTTTGGGACTTTGCTTCTCATGCTCTCTATGTCTTGCTAATCATACAATTAAGCATATGTTTTTGTATTTCTGTAAATATTTCAATAAACATGCACTAGAGGAATTTCTTGTTGTCATGTGAAAACATATCTGGTTAACAAAAATGTCTGATAATATATGTGTAGGTTGTACAGTTTTCAAGATATGAAAATTTGTTTGTGAAAGTTTACAAAAAGTATCATTTCTGGTTTGTGTACTGTAGATCGATATGTGTGTATGTACCTTTAAGAAGCTATCCAAGAGCTTGCTCAAGTGTATAAATACTGAGTATGTGCAAGCCTGACTGCCATTTTGTAGTTAGCTGTTGAAATGTAAGCATGTATGTATGTAAGCTCTGTTTGTTAACTTGCTTCTTTGCTGCTGGCCATCCTGATGTGTTTGCATGTATTAAAGTAAATGAATGAAACCCCAAGTCTTCTTATTATTTGTATTAGAGACAAACGAGCAACATGGTGTCAGAAGTGGCATGTCTAAAAGGACATGGAGCCAGAAGAGGTATATTTAAAAGGCCATGAAGTCAGTAGAAGCACACCGAAGGGGCAAGAAGCTAGAAATGGCTTGGCTGAAACAATTCAAGGCACTTGTCCAGTTGCTAGTGGAATACAGATGAGTGGATCATCCTGAAAAGGGGTAAAACTTTGCAATACGGGTCAGAAACAAATTTCAAATATTAAAACTTGCTAAGCACTATTTCTTTTCGCATAATATGGAAAGGGGCATACAGAACATTCAAAATGATATTCACATAAACTGCTATGTACGATATTGATAAAAATATTTGAATTGCTACAGAAAATGTTTGAAATAAAGTCTGAATTGTATAAAATAAGGGGGAGACAACTACATTTTCTCAAAGCATATGTATTTTCATATTAAGCAAAGATATCCACGTTATCAGAAGTGATTGTGTTCGCATGTTTATGCAGTGTTACAGTAAAGCTATTTCACAAGGTACAGCCATTACAAAGCATATTTTGCAGAGTACAGCTATTACAAAGCATATTTCACAAAGATTCCAAAGAGTTTACTGTGCATTTGTATGTTGTTACAAGCTCACAGCACTGTTTGTTCATACATAATTACAAGGGCCACATTTTCAGTGTGTTTATGTATACTTTGTGGGCATGCTAGATGGATTTTGAAAGCCCAGTGCACTTGTGCTTGACAGTAATATTGCTGAAAACTGTAGCATATTTGAGCAAGAGTGTGACATTTTCATACAGGCTGCATTTTCTGATAAAGATGATTGTACAAAGAAAGCCATTTATTCTGCCTAATTTAGCTAGGTCAGAAGCCCCAGAAAGGGGGGTGGCCATGGTGGTACAGTGGTTAGCATTGCTGCCTCACAGCAAAAGGTTCTCCGGTTCAATTCTCGGCTGGGGTGCCTTCTGTGCAGAATCTGCATGTCTTCTCTGTGGTCGCGTGGGTTTCCTCCGGGTGCTCCAGTTTCCTCCCAAATCCCAAAGACATGCAGTAGGTGAATTGGACACTCTAAATTGGCCTTAGGTGTGAGTGTGTGTGTGTGTGTGTGTGCCTTCTGTGGAAGGTTGGGCACCGGGCTGGCAACTCGACACCATAAAACTCCACTGCCAATCATGAGCAGACAGATGATCCACTGTGGCGACCCCTAACCGGGAAAAAGCCAAAAGAAGAAGAAGAAGCCAAAGAAAGGGAATGCTCATTTGTGTATACACCTGGTATCTGTGCTGGAGAGGAGGAACTGTCATATTGGTGTACAGACTGAGCCAAGGGAGGACCCAGACTGCTTAAAATGAAAATTTATAAATATGTGTAATCCCTAGAAAAATGCTACAATGGAAAGGCACTTATTTTACTAGGGGCATCAAAAGCCTGGTGAAACTTTTGCAGCATATATAACTAACATGAGAAATAAAGCTAAAATGTGCAGATTTGATGATTTAAGCGATGAGCTAATAAAAAACAGATTTGTGTGTGGCATAAAAGGTGGCACTGTGAGAAACATTTTGCTTTGTGACAGAGATTTAACTTTGAATAAGGCCAGTGAGATTTGTCAAGATATACAGCACACAAATATGCTTACAAATGAGAGCAGCTCTAGAAGACACAGTGATAAAGTGCATGTTGATAATATTCAGCACTTTATTAAAAGAAAGAGGCCCAAGGACATGGCAGCTGTAACCCCTGCAAAACTCATTGGTAAACCCCAGAACCTTCTAGTAAGTTCCAGAGTTCGCACAGTCTCAGGGAAGCACAAGAGTGAGTCATCATACTCAAAACATGTGCCCCAACCTAGTTTCATTGCCAACTGTCGTAGTTGAGGTGGTAATCATAAATCTAAAAAAGAAAAATGTTTAGCTTTTGGTCAACATTGCCACAAATGCAATAAATGGAATCACTTCAAAAGATTTTGTAAATCAAAAGGCTCACATTCTTTTATTAAAAGGGAACATTTTAAGGAATGAGTTGATCAATTAGAAAGCTATGGAGCAGAATTGCTGCCCACTGTTTATGTTGACTGTGTGTCAATGCTTTATGAAACAGTCAATGCAGTAGATTTAAGGGCCAAGAATCAAGTATTTTGTACTGTTCGGATAAATGGCAAACCTGTAGAGCTCAAAGTTGATACAGGCTCAAAGAGTAATGTGATGTCAGCAGAAACATTTGCCAATGTGAATAGAGGTGAAAGGCTTGATTTGGCAAGGTGTGTGAAACTTGTTGCTCATGGAGGTGAAGAAATTGAAACCGAACACTCTGTTCTGCTTACATGTTACTCTGCTGGGAGAAGCTACAACTTATTATTCTATGTGGTCAAGAGGCATGTCCAGTCATTATTAGGGCTCAGAGACACTTTGAAAATGGGACTGCTTTCATTTAGTAAGGAAGGCCACCAAGTTAACTTGAAAGACCTCTATACTAATTTTGCCCAGAACATTTTTTCTACCTATGCTAATCTGTTCAAGACAAGCTAGGCAAACTTCCATTTGTGTACTCCATGAGGTTAGACCGAGAGGTCAGTCCAGTTATCAGGCCAACCATAAAGTTCCAATAGCCATGCAGGACAGAGTCAAAGCCAAGTTAGATAAAATGGTGTGACAAGGTACAATTTGTCCAGTCAAAACTTCAGCTGAATGGGTATCTTCCATGGTGGTAGCTCATAAGAAAAGCTAAGATGATGTCAGAATATTTATTGATCCACGAGATTTCAACAAAGCACTAAAAAGACCTCATCATCCAATGCACACAGTTGAAGAAGTCACAGCCTTGATGGCAAATGGCACTATTTTTTCTGTCTTAGATGCAAAGAGTTCATTTTGTCAAGTTCAGCTTGACAAGAAATCATCATTGCTCAATACTTTCAGTACTTCATTTGACAGGTACAGATTTTTGGGAATGCCATTTAGGATAAGTTCTGCAAGTGAAGTCTTTCAATGAGCAATGGAGAAATTTTTTCTGGGTATCCTTGTGCTATTATAGTAGATGACATACTAGTAGGAGGTCGTGATGAGGCAGAACATGACATAAACCTCAGAAAAGTTCTAGAAAGGGCACATCAAGTTAATCTTAAGCTCAACCCACACAAATGTAAATTCAAGCTACAAGACATTACTTACATTGGTCATTTATTTACGAGTACAGGCTTGCAACATTAGGCTTGCAACATTTTCTTGGCATGGTCAACCACCTAGCCAAGTTTATTCCAGACTTGAGCCAACTTTCAGCACCACTCAGAGAGCTGACACTTAAAGATGTAGCCTAGTCTTGGTTAGAGCAACACCAAAGAGCATTTGATGTCCTAAAACACAGAATTTCAAGTCCAGCAATTCTCCAATACTATGATGTTCACAAACCAGTTACACTTTCATGCGAAGCTTCAAAATTTGGACTTGGTGCAGTCATTCTACAAGAGGATCAACCTGTTGCCTGTGCACTGAGAACTCTTACCCAAACTGAAATGCAGTATGCCCAGATTGAGAAAGAGCTTTTTTGCATGTTTGAAGTTCCATGATTATGTTTATTGTAGACTTATCCAGATTGAAACAGATCACTAACCATTAGTCCCAATCCGGAGTAAGCCTATGCATGCATCCTCACCTGGACTGCAATGTATGATGCTGAGATTGCAAAAGTACAATTTCAATCTTGTCTATAAGAAAGGCAAACTTCTTTATCTTGCTGATACGTTATTCAGATCACCCAGAAATACCACTCAACAGAATGACAATCAAGGTTCTCATTTGATTGATGATTTTGAAGTTATGGGAGTGCATAATGTTTCTTCCACATGTCTTGATGAGCTGAAAGATCCAGTTTTACAGAGGCCCAACCACTTTATCAATCAAGGATGGCAGTCAAATCTAGTTTACCTCAAGAAGTGCAACCTTATTTTCCATATAGAGATGAGATTTTGTCTGACAAAGGTATCATAATGAAAGGTCCAAATGTAATTGTTCCAAAGTCCTTGCAACCAGAGTACAATACTATCTTGCATCGTGATCACCCAATAACTGAATCTACCAAAAGAAGTGAGAGAAAGAGAGATAGTATTTTGGACTTCTATGTCACAAGACACTGAGAGAGCACTTTCTTCTTGTTCTGTATGTAATAGTACAAAGCCTTATCATCAGAAAAAAAACACTTCAGCTTAACCAAATTCTGGAACTACCTTGGTCGACGGTAGCCACAGATTTCTTCAAGTAGAATGGTCAACTTTATTTGGTATTTGTAGACTTACTCTAATTGGCTCAAGATTAGCCTACTTTTCATCCCAGAATCCAGTGCAGTCATTACTAACATGAAACATCATTTTGCTTTTCATGGAAGTCTGCACAAAGTTATTTCTGACAATGGCACACAGTTTACAGGCCAACAGTTCAAAAGATTTGGTAAAGAATGAGACATTACTCATGTCATAAGTAGTCCAGAGTATCCACAGTCAAATGGTTTGGTAGAACATGCAGTGCAAAGTGTAAAACAGTTACTTGAGAAGTCAAAATGAGATAATATTGATGTTTTCCCAAATCTCTTGAATCTCAGAAATGTGCTTCATGAGAAACATCTTGGTTCACCTGCTCAGAGACTTCTGTCAAGGCAAACCAGAACCACATCACTAATCAGTAGTCAACTGTCGGTTCCATGTGTCAAGAACATCAGATCAGTGAGAAACACTCTGTTGAAGAAATGCCTATCCCAGAAGTCCTACTATGATAAGACCAGTAAATGGGTCAATCCATTAAGAGAGGGAGAAGCAGTAAGGATGCAGACATCCAAAGGTTATGATTGGATTGGTGTTGTGAAGAATATTGGTCCAGAGCTGAGATTGTACATTGTGGAATCAGAAGGAGCAACTTTTAGGTGGAATCAGAAGCATTTGAGACAAGTGTCTGAGCCTATGCCACAGCAGGTAGCCTGTGAGAAAGACTCTTTATATCAGAGTGAGTTTTCCAGTATTCCAATTCCAGAGGAGGTGTTCCAAACAATATTCCTGTTCCTATGATGAATTCAGAAGTTCCTGATATGAATTGTGTACTGCAGACTGCCTCTTTTGCTAAATTTAGTCCCAACTGTTACATTATGAAATATGGTCAAATCTCTAAACCCTGTACCAGATACCAAGCAACTTGGACTTGAACAATGTGTTTTGTTTCCAATGTACATAGTAATGCATGTCTAGCTCTAACATTGTTTTGCATAAAGGGCAATCTTTTTAAGAGGAAGGATGTAGATCAATGTGTGTGTATATAACTTTACAAAGCTATGCAAGGGCTTGCACAAATGTATAAATACTGCACATGTGCGAGCCTGACTGCCATTTTGTAGTTAACTGTTGAGATGTAAGCATGTATGTATGTAAGCTCTTTTGTTAATTAGTTTGTTCATATTTATTTATGCTGTTATCCATCCTGATATGTTTGTATGTATTAAAGCATATGAATGAAACCCCAGGCCTTCTTATTATTTTTATAAGAGATGAACAAGAGACATGTACATTATAATATATAACAGTATTTATGGAAAAGATTATGAATGTTTTGACTATTATCACTGCAAATAATGTGTTCTTACTGATAACATTGCTATTTGTACATTTTAATAGCTTTTGTTGTTCACAAAATATTTACATTTGTTTATCATATGCTTTTTAAGTTTATTTTTCAGAAAATGCTCTGGAATGCAAAATGTGTGTATACTGCTAGAGGCCTGACATTCCACACCACATAGATGTTAATGAGTTCATTAAGTTTAACCACATGCACCCCCAAAGTATCCAAATCAATGTTTGCTTTGCATGAATCATGAACTCACCCTTTGCTTTCATATAGACACTGCCTCAAACTTCTGTCTGTCAACTTTCATGTGTGATTGCAAAAATAGGTGAAAAGCAGCTACAGTAATGTAGTTCCACTTGCTGCTATAGTGTACTCCACCCCCAATATCAGTTTCCATAAATAAATAAATAAATACAAAATAAACTCAAGTTAATGGTTCTTTTGGCGGTGTGTACTTTTACTACTACCTACAGATCTACCTGGTTTCCTGTCAGGAAAAAGAGAAAAATGTGATCCTAGCTAATGTATTTCAACTTGTAGCTTTTAGACAGAGTGCTCTGTCCTCACCCAACCTCAATCATACCACTATAATGATCTGATCATCCTAAGTGCCCTTTGTATACATCCACTGGCTGCCATCCAAAAAGATAACCACAACTAACAAACAAAAGTTATAAGAAATAGCCAAATCAATGTATTTCTAGTTGCTCAACAAACTTCACACAACAGGCATTGGTGCACAGAAAACTACACCCAACAGACTCTAAAATTACACCAGTCATTAAGAAATGAATGCAGAAAACCACAGTAGCACACAAATAAAAAATCCTTTATTGACTAGTATAAAAACGTTTTATTTCTTTCATGATTAAACTGAAAAGCTTTTTTTGCCTCCTGAATACAAACATGGGACTTCATCAGAACAACAAGAGGAAGTTCTACCCACATCTACAGGTTTATATAGTTTCAGTTAATCAAGTGGCCAATAATTAATTAAATTGAAAACTAGTTAAAACTAAGCAATATTTAAAGGTATAACCCTTAAGGGAAGACTAAATTTAAAAGTAAATACATTTGATAAGCTGATAAATAATATTGTCTAGTAAACTCATAAATAAATTTGAAACAAATATGGTTTTGCAGCCTTTTGTTTCAATACTGGAACAAGGGAAATATTGACACTTACACCAAAAAAAAAAAAAAAAAATGAATGGCATCATTTTTAACTACCAGCTTAATTCCCTAAGTTCTATTTTCTCCTCCCACACACCAATGTTTGGGGGTTACATTTTCTAAAATCATATACAAGCATTATTTAAAGTAAACACAGTTTAACGAATGCCTAAATAGGGCATTTTTAATATTACCCTTGGATATGTCATAATTATGTTCATACATGTGCTTTTTTAAAAAATGCACATTCCATTTTACCAATGTAAAATGCTGGATATGCAGAACATATTGCAAGGTAAAAGACACCTTTGGTATTACAATTGATCTTCTCAGGCTATATATTAGATTTCAAATAATTTTCTAATACCGAAAAATTATCTTCACAGATGTATCTGCATTGATTACATGCCCCACATCTTGAAGTGCTTTGATTCCCACTATTGAAGTTAGAAAATCTGCCTTGGTCAATAAAATTCTGTAAAATCTAATATATGGTCTGCAAAGTGATTTTTTTGTTTAGCATTTTAGAAAAAGTAACCCCCAACTCTACAGGAGGTATGTGGAAGGTGAAAATAGGACTTACAAAGTTAACATGGAAGTTAAAACTGGATGCCACGCCTTGTCCTCATTTAAATGACAATATTTCCCTTGTCACAGTATTGAAGCAAAAGCCTACAAAACTATAATTGTTTTCAATTTATTTATTATCAGGTTTACTAGAAAATATGTATCAGTTTATCAAGTTTATTTACTTGTTTAGATACTACACAAACTTTCCATTTTTTATGTTTTTGTATAAGTTGTCAGTGTTGTTTAATCTTGTCTTCCCTTAAGTGTTATACTTTTCAGTATTGCTTAGGTTGCAATTAGTTTTCTGTTTAATTAATTATTGGCCATGTTATTAATTGTAACTATATAAACCTATAAATGTCGGTAGGATTTCCTCTCATTGTTCTGATGAACTCCTGTTGTTGTATTCAGGAGGGATAAAAGCTTTTCAGCTTAAACATGAAGAAATAAGAAGTTTTTGTACTAGTAAATTAGAGGATTTTTTTATCAGTGTGCTCCTGTGATTCACTGCATTCATTCCTTTAGCACTAGTGCAGTTTTTGAGTTTGTTGACTCTATTTCAAGATGATGCAGGACTGAAGCTGCAAAGTAATTGTTTGGCTAATACAGTTACTGTACTAGCCAAATAATTACCTCACATCTGTGCTGCAAAAAAGTTTATTTTTATTTTAAAACTGGCTTCATGTCAATTTTAAAATGAGAAAAGGTAATAAAATAGAATAAACTTGGCAGCTATATCAGTGAACTAATCATGCAGTGATGAAATTATTCATTAACTGCAGGAGAGGGATTGCCTTTATGGTTGCAGAGATAGGGGCTTTTCACTAAAGTAACCATCTTGCTTGAATCCAGTAAACTTTGTAGTTCCTTGCCTTACAAAAATATAGTACATTAAACTAATTTACTTACTGCACAGTAACAGAATACAGTTTGTATAGGTTTATCACCTGTTTTATCATATTACATGCATATTTCTTTCCCAGTGTGTAGTTCAGATATTTGTACATTTGCATAAATAATGATGTTCCATTTACTGACACATATTCTGGATCCGTCCTACACCTACATTGAGATAGTTCAGCAAAAATCGTATTTGTAAAGGAAATGTTGTCTTGCTAACTACAAGTTTATGTTTAGATACACGTTTCAGTTTTCAACAAAGTATAGCCTTGCCGTTGAAGTGGGTGGCTGTGGTGGTGCAGCGGTTAGCCTTGCCACCTCACAGCAAGAGGTTCTCCAGTTTGATTCTCGGCTGGGGTGCCTTCTGTGCGGAGTCTGCATGTCCTCTCTGTGGTCGCGTGGATTTCCTCCGGGTGCTCCCATTTCCTCCCACCTCCCAAAGACATGCAGTAGGTAGATTGAACACTCTAAATTGGCCCTAGGTATGAGTGTGTGCATGTGTGTGTGCCTTCTGTGGAAGATTGGGCGCTGGGCTGGCAACTCGACACCGTAAAACTCCACTGCTAATCATGAGCGGATGGATGATCCGCTCTGGTGACCCATGAAGAAGAAGAACATAGCCTTGCTGTTGCATGTTCAGCTGCAGTAATGAGTTTATCGGAATACTTAGGATCACTTCATTAAAATAACTTACTTATACTAGTAGGTAATTGTCCTTTAAATTTATCAACAGTAAGTGATCCTGTAATTTCGGCTTTACTATTAGTATCAGGCTATAACCAAAATTTGACAATATGGTTAAAATCACACATTTAAGCTTTTATCATTTTATGGACATTAAAGAAGTAGCACCTGCTCTAAACAAAAATGAACATTCAGATTTAAATGGTCCAATTGATTTATACTTGATAACTTTAAAACATCTACAGTGTTAATGTGAAGTAAGGACTTTAGCTCATTCATTTTGATTCATTTTTCTTGTACAGTATGGTGTTTAAAAGTGATAATGTATGCCTCTCCATCATCTTTTGTGGCCAGCTTCCTTAAGGGTTGCATAGCTTTAGGTTACAATAAGACACTAGTAATAAGTTTCATTTGTTCTGCTAGCCCACTAAATGTTAATCTATGCCTATCCCTTTTTGAGTTTTGGTTTCAGTTAATCTCTCCTTGGTTTGCATTTGTAATGCAAAGACTATACTAGAAGACAGACATTTCTGTACTTCAAAAATGCAAACTGATTCACAACACTCACTTCAAAGTTACTGCAGTTACAAGCTTTGATTGTTAACACAAGACGAATGACTTAACTTATGTTGTTAGGAAAAAAAGGCAGTTCTAGAAAACACATTTCTCTCCATCCAAATCACACAAATATGTTGTGCTTTGGATGGAATTGTGAATTTATTACTTTTTATAAACTAGTGGTGCAAACATCATGTTTGCTGTACAAGTCTCCTAACTTTAGCTGTACTGTAGTGAAAGCGGCTACTTTTAAAGGAAAATTCCATCTTCTACAGTAATTTCACTCAACCCTTATATCCTATTCGCACTACAGTAAGGTGCCAGTAATGTTTAGGTACCAGAAAGCTGCTTGTACTTAAAAAAAACTTTCATTTCTTTGCATTCGAATCAAAGGAAAGGAAAGGCCACCCACTTTTTTAAAGTTAATTTCTAACATACTTTGCAGAGGAATTTCTCTATGCCTGCATGACACACTACAGACACACCACAGACATAAAGAAATCTGTAGTTTATCCTATCAGGAACTTTTCACAATCATAGACAAGCAATTCATCCTGCTGAAGTCAGCAACTCAGTAGCTGCTATTTAAAAAAAAAAAAAGAAAAAACAAACAGAATGCTGGGAAACTGCTTTCCACTGCCTCTACTGCAGAGAGTAACAGAAATACTATCAGTGAACCTATCAGGTAAGGTTGCCACCTGTTTCTTTTTCCTGCATAAGAGTACTAATATGGGCATTTTGTCCTGTGTGTGTGTTGGGGGTATGTGTTGATATTTTACAAGAAAAAAGTATTTTCTCATTTTTTTTCTAAATGTCACAGAAAGCTTTGATGTTTGTTTGTCTTTCAGCTTTTTCCCAGTAAGGGGTCGCCACAGCAGAACTCCGGTCTGCTAATGATTGGCAGTAGCTTTTTACAAAATGCCGAGGTGCCAGCTGGACGCCCAACCTTCAACGAAGGCAAGCACAGTTACGCACGCATGTCTTTCGAATGCTACCCAACCATGGGGAGGACATGCAGACTCCACACAGAAGGTGCTCCCAAGCCACACCAAGAATCGAACGGGAGAACCTCTTGCTGTGAGGTAACAATGCTACCGCCGTACCAGCACGGCCTCACAGAAAGCTTTGATAATACTTTTAAATCATTGTAATGTCATATAAAGTAATAGAAACAACCAACACTGCATTTCGCAGAGTCCTTATTTTTGTTATAAAATGAAAATAATTATATTTTACATGATTATACATGGTTTGTCATGCACAATGTCAAGATTCAGTAAGGTCGGCCCACCTTGGGGATCTAAAAAAATGGCACCCTAGTAGCTGACTACATGATTTTAATTTTCATAATTTTATAATATGATCTAATTTTGAGTGGTAGTTTTTATAAATGCAATAGTTTTCTACAAGGTAGTGTTGGTCTTACACACATAAATGTGTCATGCTCAAAGATTATGGTTTTAATGAAGTGATAAAGTATTATTATACAATGACTGGCCATTAACATTCTAAAACGAGCACGCTGATTGGCCAGCCCAACCAGCGTTCCCGTTGTAAATCTGAGAATATACCAACAGAAAAAGGTCTGGTCACCTGGACTTTTTTCCGTTGGTATATTCTTTAATTTTAACTTTTTTTTCCAACAAAAATAAAAACAAAACTTGAAGTCCGCACTCCAGACATACGAGAGAGACACCATACAAAAAATACAAGGGAAATCAGGTACACTGTTTAAAACTAAAGACACGTACCTGATTGCCCTTTTATTTCCTCCATTCTGTCTCTCTCCTACCCTAAACTTCCCGAAACTTTTTTTTTTTAATTAAAAAAAAAAAAAAAAAAAAAAAGAAAGGAAAAGCGAAGCAACAGAGATCTTCTTTTCTCCGTTGCTTACTTTCCCAAGCACTGATGTACTGGGTATACATGGGTTCGCAAGTCCCATATGCATGCGCAGTACACCAACACAAGGAAGCAGTATACTACCAGCCATGAGAAGAACAGCAATGCACCATTATACAATGATATTATTTAAGAAAAGTAAGTTTTTTTTTTTTCTTAAATAATGTCATTGTATAATAGCAATAACCAACTCCGTGGTTGTGGTATATTGAAATTTACACACTGTTGGCTTTATTTAATCACACCAACCCTGGGTAAATCTTCAATATACCACACTGACGTCATTGGTTTTTGCTATAGTATACTGCAATATAACAAACCAAGGGGTAGAAATGCAAAAGAAGTGGAAACATATAATATATGAAGGTATCTGTGCCTCATTTTAAAAAAACTCCTGACACAAATTCAGAAACATATAGTTTACTTTTTTAATTGCGCTTGTAAAATAAATTTTAGTAGAAAGAGCGAGTACATTAACAAAAAAAATCTTCCTTATGCTGCAAACAGTTGGCTTGACTGTCTCTCAGAGATAAGGTATGAGGGACATCGAGGAATCATGGCTCCATAGTCGACCCTCTGGTGGAGACTAACGCGTATGGAGGAGCATAGAAGAGCACAGCCTCCTGGGGTAGGACAGATCTGCAGGGTTATTCACTTGTGAGATACATTCTTGTCTGATGCCCATTGCAGCCTGAGTCCTAAATTGTGTTATTGGACAGCCTCTATGATGCTAGGAATAACTTAGGAAAAAATCTTGATGGCTGGCAAAATTTCATCCTTTGGATGAGACCTCAAACCAAGGTTCCATCTGCTTGAGTTATTGGCACCTCAGGTGGATATAACAGATCCTATAGCACCTATTTAAAAAAAGTAAGGGAAGTTTCCAGATGTCCTGTTCAAATTCCTCATAGTACTGTAAATACCACCTCAGGTCTCCCCTCCAAAGAAGCCATTAGACTAGTGGGACTAACCTGGTGAACAAACGATAAATAAATAAAAAAAATAAAATGACCCCCCCAGTCACCTCTCACCCCAGGTGAATATAAAATGAATGGGTCAATTTGCTGTAGGATGGCTGATGGTCAGCAAGCCGCACACAAGAACAAAAGTGGGGGAAAAGAATCAGATATGTATGTCAGACTTAGTGGTTAGTTACTACTTTCAAATAATTAAATATAATCTTAAAAGTTACGTTACTCATCTGCTATCAAAATAAATAGAAATCAACAGAAGGATAACTGACTGAGTTTCATGTTTTGCCAGATTTTTGTCTTTCATACAAAAATCAGTAAGTTTTAAAAAATCTATTCAAATTATGCTAGGGTTTTATCTTGGACATTATATTTGTTACATGGATGTACCTTTTAACCAATTAAGGATACACTGCCTTCTAAAACAGTCAGAAGTCACACTGCTTCATTTCATAGCCATGAGGACATATCTCATTGGCTGACCTGGATATGTCCTCATGGCTATGAAATGAAGCACAGTGAAAAACTTTTCTATAGCAAATGTCACCTTACTTAAGACAGAGGTGGCAAGTTTCACAGCCCCCACGCTAAAGGATAACAGTGTCCAAGATGCAGGAACCTTTACAAATGCAGTCTATGAGCTCCTATAAGAATGCATGGATCGTGCCATCCATAGCAAAACCAAGATTCACTCCCCTAAGAGAAGGAAACCAGTCTGGTGGACCCCTGCCATAAACAGGCTATACAACAGAAGAAGGAAACTAGTTCAGAAAATAAGCAAATCCCAAGAAGGAAAGACATCCCTGATCAGTATCAATAAGAAACTAAGGTCCGTCATAAAATCATCCAAGACTAACTTTAAAAGAAAAATAGCGAAGGTTTCAAAAGATAACCACACAGCCTTCTTTAGCTATGTCAAGAATCTAAGTGGCAACTCGCAGATATGCACTGAACTAGTGCAAAATAGCACAAAATATACTGAACATACTGATATTGCCAACATCCTGGCAGATAGATTCAGTGCAAACTTCACCCCCATCTCTCCTCCAAAAGGGCCCACAACAATACCAGAAAAGTGTAGTGTCCCAAAAATCACAGACGCACAGGTGAAAACAGCCCTTTCAAAAGCCAAAAACACAGCATCAATGGGACCAGATGGTGTCCCAGGCTGCGTATTGCATGAACTACAGAACGAACTAACCCACCACCTAAACACACTGTTCAAATTCAGTCTCTCCACAGGCTATGTACTCATAGAATGGCGCACAGCAACGGTCATTCCACTCCACAAAGGAGGGGCCACAACTGACCTTGGTAACTATCGCCCCATAAGCCTGACTAGCCTGGTCTGCAAGGCTATGGAGCGCATCATCATGTAACTCATTAACAAAGACATTGGAAACCTCCAGACACTAAACCCGACCCAGTTTGGCTTTGTTAAGGGCAGATCTTGTCTACTAAACCTGGTTGACTTCTTCGAGACAGTCACCAAGGCCATAGATGAGGGGAAGGTGATTCACACAGCCTACCTTGACCTCGCCAAGGCTTTTGACACCATTCTCCACTTGGGAATTATAGAAAAACTCACCAGCCTGAACATAAACCCCTCCGTCACGAGATGGGTTGCCAACTGGCTTACAGAATAGCTTAAGAATAGCAGGCTCCAGGTCAGACTCTAAACCAGTCGTAAGTGGTGTCCCACAAGGCTAGGTCCTGGGACCCCTACTGTTTGGCATATACTTCTCAGAAGTAAAAGCAAACACAGGAGGACTATGGCTAACCAAGTTCGCTGATGTCAGCAAACTGGGAGCCATAACTGACTCTCCGGCTGACACGGACATTCTCCAAAAGGGCCTTACTGAGATGGACACCTGGTGTCAAAGTCATGGTCTCAAGCTAAATGCCAAAAAATGCATAGTCATCCCATTTGGGAAAAACAAAACACCCATGAATTACCACATAGGTGGCAGCCCCCTTAATACAGAAGAGGTAATAAGAGATCTGGGGACCCAGATAGATAGTAATTTCTCCTTTGACAATCATATTGCCAGAGTAGTTAGGAAACCCTTCTATGTAGCACATCTAATTACTAAAGGGTTCGCATCTAGAAATAAAGAGGTTATAGTGCCCCCCTACTCATCACTCATCAGACCCATCACAGAGTACAATGCCCCATTTGGGATGTACCTCACAAGACACTTCCAACAGCTGGAAAGACCACAAAAGTACTTCACCAAGAGGATTACTGGCCTCAAACATATGTCCCATGCAGCTCAACTGGAAAAACTCCAGCTGTACTCAGTGGCATATCATTTACTCAGAGGTGATCTCTGCCTGACTTACAAAGCCATGTCCAACTCAGAATTGATGAACATGCTCCACCTAAAGAAATACAAGTCACTGTGAGCCACTCACTCTAGTGAGCTAAACCTCACCACAACAATAAATAGAACATGCTGGAGGGATAGATTCCTGTCACAGAGACTCCCCATGCTTTGGAACAAAATTCCTAACTACATTAAGCGGAGCCCCTCACTAACATTCTTCAAGAGAAACATTGAAGAGTGGATGGGTAACAGAAAATACACCCCTGGGTTCACTTCATTGGCTATTCTTGACAGAGGCTCAGTTAATTAATCAATGGGGCGCTGAAAGCTGACACACTCTGGCTAGGCTTATAAATGCCCTCGGGCAGATAGCCTAGTACCTACCTATGAACCTATTAGTAGTACAGGAGTAAATGTTCTGTTTCCCAACCATAGATCGAAGTCATGCTTGAATATGGACAGGGATTAACTTTGTTTTATGTGGATGGGCAGTCTGTTCCAAAGTAGCAGCATCCTCTGTGAGATGTACCTGTCCCCCCAAACTGTTCTGTTGATGTTGCAGAAGAGGCATAGATCCTGAGACTGAGTATTTCTGATGCCATTTGACTTACTGATGTGCAGAAAATCCATCACTACTGGGTCAGAGAATGCCTTGTATGCCAGACACAGGTCCTGCCTTAGCAGTCTGTAGGACACTGAGTAAAGTAACAGGGCTTTGAGTTGGTTCATGTAGGAACTGTTGTTTAAGCTTCTATTCTTTTAGTAAGGTATCGCTGTAGGCATTCCAGTTATAGCATTTGTCAGGACAGATACATGCCAAAGGGTATTCAATGACTTGCCTAGTGAGAGATGAGTAAAGGGGGGCATTGACATCCCTAGATCTAAACACAATCCCTTTTTTGAAAAGCTGTGCAATATAGAAGGACTTTCTTACAACAATAGACCCATTCTGGACAAAAGTTAGGCCACTGTCCACATAAGTTCCCAAATCTTAAACAACGGGGTCAACTCTTAGGGGAATATTTTCAATGGTGTATTTGCCTAGGCTAGTGTCTTACCAAAGGATACAATAATGCATGTTTGTCATTTAGTTTTAGTTCATGATTATTGGCACCACTTATTTAATTGGGACAAACATTCCTGCAAGATGTCTAAGTCATTTAGGGATTCAATGACTGCTCATAGCTTGCAGTCATCTGCAAACCAAGTCAGCCCGAGCAGTTTGGTATTGGCTTTTACTTCAGAAAAATAGATTCCAAACAGGAAAGATCCCAGCACATAATGCTGTGGGCACCACTGGTGACTGGTCTTTTTGTGTTGGTAACCTCTTATTTTGATTATCCGTGTCCTATCTGTAATTCATTTGACAAAACAGCAGCTGACATAGGAGTTTATTGCCAGTTTATTTAGGTTTGCTACTATGCGGTTCGATTCTCAGTTAGAGTGTCTTCTGCGTGGAGACATGCGTGAATGGGCATACCTTCGTTGAAGGTTGTGCATCAGGGCTGGCAACTCGGCACATAAAAATCAACTGCCAATCATTAGCGGACCGGAGTTCCACTGTGGCGACCCCTAACCAGGAAAAAGCTGAAAGACACACACACACACACACACACACACACACACTATGCCTGAATACAGAAGGCTTTGGCCAGGTCAAGGTATGTGTTGTATACCATTTTGCCTTCATCCTCAAAGGTGGACTTTTCAAAAAATCCACCAAGTTGAGTAAGCATGACCTGCCCTTAACATATCCAAACTGAGACAGGACCAAAGTTTGGAGGTCACTTATGCCCTTGTTGATTAATTCCATAATAAGTCCTTCCATGGCTTTGCATATGGGGCTGGTCAGACTTATATGTTTGTAATTTCCTGGGACTGTGGAAAGCCCTCCCTTATGCAGGGGAATGACTGTAGCTGTTCTTCATTCACCTAGTATAAAACTTGTTTGGAGGCTGAGAATGAATGGTGTCATTAGTGATGTTGCAAAATTGGGCTTCATTTTATTTAAGATGCATCTATGGATATTGTCAGGATCCATCAAAGCAATATTTTTAGCTTTGATAGCAGTTATAGGACTTGTGTGATTGCTGGAGGTGAGTCAGTTTCAGGTATATCTTGTGGGACAGACCGATGGGAGGGAGGGCGAAAGTCAGAGCTCAACTTGTCGGCCAGCAGGTTTGCTATATCTTCAGCCTCACTGCTGTGTTGTGCTTTTGCGATTATGAACATAACTAGAACAATGCCTTGTAATTGTCTTTGGCTTAAGTAGTTATTTTAGCCTCAAATTTGGCTTTGGTGGATTTTATTAAGTTCCTGAGCTGTTAGTTTATTTCAGTGACAAGAGCTCTAACATTCTGATAATTATGTTTTGTTGTTTGGTCAAATTTGTTTTCCTTTTGTTATAAAGCTTGTTTATATTATGGTTTAACCATGTGGGTTTGTTCCTGGAGTTTGTCATGCATTTGTTCCTACTAGGTACAACTGCATCTATTCATATATCACATATATCATATATATCAGGGTTTTTTTAGGTGTACTCAATTGGTTTTATAACTACCTAAATAAGAAGACCTATCAAATAATTTAAAGAATGGAATTTCTGACAAAGGTCAGAAAACATCTGTTCTCAGGCCCATTTATTTATTCACTTATTAATTACTGAGTATCTGCTATCATACATATTCCTACATAAGGTTTTATACGTCAGTAAACATGTTAATACCTTTAAAGTGCCAGTGTATTTATTATACTAACAGAGATCAGTGCAGTTTGGTAATATTAACAAGATTATACAATACAGTACTATACAAAACATAAAGTTTACACACCATACATTTCAGGTCTAAAAATGCAAAAATCAAACAAATGATATATAGTCATAACAATCTAGTTTATATATAGTTTCTTTATAGTTTTGCCAAAAATATGGCCCCTCCTTGTTTTGATGATGAAGATAAACTTAACTCCCTATATTTCGTATTAATTTTCACCTCATGGATACGCAGCATGTCTGCTTGCTTTTTGTGTAACCATTTCTCTAAAATATTACATTTAATGTTTGAGCCTAAGCCCCTAACATTTAGTGTAGCTACTAACAGTGTGAACCTCAATGAATATACACCTAACATGAATAGTAAACAGCTATAAAACAAACGTGCACACAGACACTTTACAAACTACAAACTAAGACCCTCTAAGCACTTTCCCTTGCTCACTTCAATAGCAGAAAGCTATGCCAACAATGACTAGGGCCTGTAAGAAAAGTCCTTGCTGGCCTGTTTTATTGGTTATGGCAGAAGTGGTACCCACACCACAGTTCAAGATCACACACACACCGAGTTGTGCCCTGGAAAAGTAGCTGGTGTTTGAGGCTATTCCCCAAGTCTAAATTTCAGTTTCATTCGGGGCTTGTCAGGTTTTGTGTGTTTTCTTATTTCCTCTGATGGTCGGTCTTGTTTCTACCCTTACCCTAGGAAGAGTGAGTGCACTGGTTTGAGCTCCACAG
The DNA here is from genome assembly GCF_019279795.1 of Protopterus annectens. Classification (NCBI taxonomy): domain Eukaryota; kingdom Metazoa; phylum Chordata; order Ceratodontiformes; family Protopteridae; genus Protopterus; species Protopterus annectens. The sequence goes on from NC_056746.1 coordinate 759,477,273, forward strand.
TAGACTACAGGAGGCCTGATGCTTTATTCAGGTAGCAGTCTATTCTGTTAGAGATTCCCCTGTATCATCTACTCTAACAAATCTACTCTGCTTAGCAGCTTCAAACAGCTGACAGGCCACTTCTTTATAAACTAGTTTATTTTGTAATCTCACCTCAGAATCTAGAGCATCCCTGCCACTTAGGAGAGCTGTCTGATACATCTCTTTCACTTGCTGAACAGTGCATTTCCCTGGCCTGCTAATCATTTTCTGGCACTACAGTTGTGCTTCTCAATAAATATTTTTTTTTATTATTTCAAATAAGGAAATAAAGATAAATAACATATTTACAATTTTAAAACATTACTAACTTCAAACCATTATATAACTATTTACATTGGTGTCTATGCAAATAACATTGAAATTCTATATTATATAGTTAGAAACATAAGATGATATATCTTCTTCGATCTTTTCGAGTATTTCCAGTACTTTCATCCAAGAGTAATAGTAAGAAGTAGATCTTTTAGTTCTGTTCTTCACTGTTAATATTTCCATGTGAGCAACTGTTGTTGTTAAAGTCTCAAATTCCTTGAACGTAGGCTAAGCCTCATTTTTCCAGTATATAGTTATGATTTTACGTGAAATTGCTAATAGTGACCATATGATTTTAGTGTCTTTTTTTGGTACACAGTTTGGAATAGGAGAGTTGAATAAAATTAAAGACTTTGTTAATTGAAAATTATCATTATAAACAGTCTGAAAAAAATAGTTAATGGATTTCCAGTACATATTGAGACATATACATTCATAAAAAACATGCTGCCAATCTGCTTTTATCTTGGTATGGCATCTCCAACATTGATCTTCAATAGAATACATTTTGGCTAACCTATGTGGTGTATAGAAACTTCTGTGTAGATATCTCCAAGTGAATAATTGCCAGTATTTTGATAATGTAGAAAATTTGGAAGATTTTAGAATATTACTTTTTTCTTCTTCAACTGGAGGATGGTTGTTTATTAAAGTATAATAATCCCAGTATGATTTTTCATGATAGTTTTTTGTGTTTTTAACAATTTTATAGATATTAGACAAATAACCTGTACCCTGATAAGGCTGTTTTGTGATAAGAATAAGGTATTCAATGAGTTTTGGAGCTTCATGTCTAACTGAAGGTTGCATTTGTTCTATTTTATTTATAAGAAAATGCCTTAGATTTTGTAAAAATAGCCAATTGTCTTTATATTATAATTATAAATGATCTGTTCCTTTGTTAGAATGTTCCCTTTCTCTATAAGTTGATGCCAAAAGAGTAATGTTTCTTCTTTAAGTATATTTATTTTAGATATTTGGAATGTATCTAGAATATTTGGTGTAAAAGCTATAGGGAAAATAAGAAAAATCCAAGAATTAATATATGGTATTTTGTTTATATATGTTTTGAACACTGATAGTGTAGAGCTTATATAGTTTGATGGCAATTTTTTAATATTATTCCTTTTCCCTAAAAAAAAATCTTTTAACATCCATATAAGGGGTGATTATATTACTGTTAAGTTGTCTTGTATGTGATTATAATTGATTTCTATGTAAATCTGCTCATGGGCTTGTTTCCATATAGGTGTGTATGAATTATTTAACCATAGTGTTATGTTTTTAATAACAGATGAGGTAATATATAAATCAATATCCGGTAAATTAATTCCACCATCTTCCCAATCTGGCAAGTGTTTATTTAAGGCTATACAGGGTTTATTTGGAAACCATAGAAATTTTAAAATTAGTTTATTGTATCTTTGAATAATATATTTGGGAGGTGTCAATGAAAAATTTTGTATTAAGTATAATATTTTGGGAAATATGATAATTTTAATAAGATATAATCTGCCTGTTGTTGAAAAGATATATTTATTCCAGTAACCAATTGTTTGTTCTATTTTGTCTAGTATTTTATTATAGTTAAATATTAGAGAATCTGTTAATTCATTGAGTAGATTTATTCCCAAATATAATAATTTACTTTCTGTTACTATATATTTGGAAAATCTTTTGTTTATATTATTATTATTTTTTTTTTTTTACAATTACAGGGCATAATTTTAGTTTTGTTTTCATTAAATTTTAAGCCTGAAATATTTTGAAATTTATTCATGGAGTTAAATAGAGCATTCAAAGACTCATTTGCATCTGAGAGAGTTAATAGTATGTCATCAGCAAAGAGTTGGATTTTAAGGTCTAACATTTTATTAATACAAATGCCCTTTATGTTATTGTTTGATCTGATTTGATTTGCAAAGGGTTCTATGAGTAATGCAAATAACAATGGTGATAAAGGGCAACCTTGTTTAGTTCCCTTTTGATTGTTATAGGGCCTGATCTATATGATCCCAGTTTAACATATGCAGTAGATTTTTCATATAGTATTTGGATAAGATTATTAAAATTAGAAGGAAAGTTATATTCTTTTAAAACTAGTGAAAGAAAGTTCCAGTTAACCAAATCAAAAGCTTTATTAATATCTAATGAGATTACATTTAAATCTAGGACTTTATGTTTGCTATAATCTATTAATGTTAGTATTCTTTTAATAATATCTGAAGTATTTCTTCCTTTAATAAAACCTGTTTGATCTTTGTGAATTAAGAAAGGAAGAAAGTGTTTGATCCTATCTGCGTATATAGCCATAAACATCTTATAGTCTATATTGAGTAATGATATTGGCCTATATGAGGAACACTGCTTCTCTTCTTTATCTGGTTTGATAATTGGGGATATCAATGAATATTTCCAAGAGGGTGGTATATTGAAATCTTTATTGGTTATATCATATACTTTTAATAATAAAGATATGGCTTGATTGGGTATTAATTTATACATTTCTGGTAGCATATTGTCTGGGCCAGGTGCTTTATTTGTCTTGAGCTTTTTAATTTGTGATTTTAATTCTGTCATATTGATTGGTTTGTTTATAATGTCTATTTGTTCTTGTGTTAATTTAATATGAATATTGTTTTCTAAGTATTTTTTATATCCTTAGTAGGTGTATCTTGAGTATTTATGGAATTATCAATGTTAAATTGGAGTCTGAATGCTTCTAAAATATCATTTAGTTACGTAACTCTTTTGTTAGTATTAGGAATAAATATTTCTTTTATTTGCTTAGATTTAATTTTTTTTTGTTCTATTAGTTAAGTATCTCAGGTGTGCTGAATTAGTAGAGTATGAGTTTATTTTTATCTTTTCTAAGTTAATCATAATCTTATGATGTAGCAATTCTGTATACTTCTTATTGATTTGTGTAAGTTCTTGAACTTGAGTAGCATTACCCTTTTGTATTTCCAGTTTCAATTTATCTGCTTTGTTTTGTAAGTCTAGCATATCTTTATTCCATAACTTCCTTCTATTTATGTACCAGGATAATATCTTCCCATACGTAACTGCCTTTAATGAATCCCAAACATATATTTCTGAAATATCTTCTGTGTAATTTATTTCTAGAAAGTTTTTGATTGTTTCTTCATAAAATTCTTTGAAATCTGTCAATTTTGTGATATAGGAAGGTATCCTAGTAATGGGATTTGAATAAAATGGTGTAAGCTCTATCTCAAAGACTATGGCATTATGATCAGATAAGGGACAATTTATGATTTTGACTTTGTCGATTTTTGTTATTAGGTCATTGGCAACATATATTCTATCAATTCTAGAGTTAGTTTTATATCTATGAAAATAAAATGTGAAGATTAGTGAGTCTGGTTCTGCAAATTCATTTATATCCTTTAAATACAATGTATCTATAAATGTTGATAGTGCTTTAGAGATAGGTTGTTTTCTTCTTCTTTTGGATTTAGAATCTGTATCTTTTTCATTCATTATACAGTTGAAGTCTCCTGCCAATATCAGGCTACCCTTAGTTAAATGAATTATCTCTTCAAAATGCTGTTTAACTGTTTTTAATCCTAGTCCTGGGATCCAATATAGATTTACTAACGTATAGATTCTCTTATTCAACTCTATTGAAACTAGACAAAACATACCTGATGTATCTTGATGAGTAGTGATTATTTTAGGTGTTATAGTTGAGTTGCGAAGTAGTATACCTACTCCTCTTTTTTTGTTTTGTATTGAGAGTTTATTAGTACTGTGTAATTATTAATATTTAAGTTGTTTATATATTTATCTAATAAGTGTGTCTCTTGTAAAAAGACTATTTGTGGTTTATGTAAGTTTATGTACTTGAATAGGCTTCTCCTTTTATTACTATTATTTAGACCATTAACATTTATGGATAAACATTTCATTTCCTAGTTTTGAGTTTGTTTTATGTCTAAGTTTATGTAAATATTGTTTATTCTTAGTTCCATCTTGAATACAGAATTCAAAAAGTTTTTCTTGTATGATTTTTGCATGTTTCTGAGCGACACCAAAGTGATAGAATAAAAAAAAACAAAGAACTTCCAAACTTGTAATTCTTAACCTTAAAAACCATTCCCTATCACTATGAGGTAATATACCTCTTTGTTTGGTTAGTGAATCTAACCAAACAAACTTCCTACCCTCACAAATAATATTTGGATCAGTTTCTCTTATCCTCTTAGTTTTTAAATAAAGATAATTGAATAATATATTAAGATAATCTAATCAGCTAAAATATATACATATATTCTTTACTCATCTTATTGTAATTCAATAATACTTATTTTTAATCAGGTTTCAAAAAAGGTACAAATATTTTGATTAAGGTAGTATCATTTCAAAATAATTTAGGGTATTAATAAACATCATGTTAAAATCTATAACTGTATATTTCATACATCTGTTGAAAACTATTTACTGACATTACTGTATAATACAATACCATTGTTGTGCAATTGTTTTAGACTACTCAAGTCCAAAACCAGTGTTTAAATTAATATTTGCAAAGTCATATTAGAATAAAAACATGAATAGTTCTGGAATCACATCATATTTCATGTTACACATAAACTGAAACGCAATACAATGTACAAGTATATTAATATTTCTTTAGTAGACATTAAATATGTTCCTCTGATTGCATTTTTCAGCTTTTCAAAGATAATTCCCATGGCTGGAGACAACAAGATCACAATTTAGACATCTCCCTTATCCAAGAGACTACTTATAATGTTGTTACTTGATTGAGTGTTTTGTTGTTAACACTTCTATCAACTTTCAGATGGACTTTGTATAATCAAAACTGACACAGTACAGAGGTAAAACTGCAGTGCACTTGACCACATTTTTAAAGCAAACATCTATGTATATCATATATTAACTGTTACAACTTAGACTGACACTTAACCAGTGAGTTTATCTGCTGACAATAAGTGCTGGAGATATAATTTTGACTTACTTAACACCAGTAATTTAATCTTATGACTGAATAAAAGTATATAGGAGAACATATCAAAATAATGGAAGCTGCTAAGATTTAAACTATTATGTATGAAAATGTTACAGGTTAAAATTCCTAACCCATTTTGCAGTAAATAGACAAAATGTATTTAAACTATGGGGTAACACCTTTATTATGTCAAAAAGTTGTTTAAGAAGCTTGTTTTTCCTCTAACATCAGAGGATAGCTATGGTGATCCATGCACTGCAACAGTATTATTTATCCTGGTAATTGCTTTATGACTGTATATAGAAATATTTAATTCAAATCATTAACTGGCATTACAACAATATTTCTCAGAAAAGTTGTTTTATAGTTAATGACTAGATAGAACGTATCATTGAGAGGATACATTTACGGCTTACTAAACTTGCAGACTAATATTGGCATCTTTTCATGTAGTCTTATTGGAACATGAAAATACAGGTCTGCTAATTAGGAACAATCAGGCACTCAACTGCTAGACAATACATTTGTCTGCAGAAAGGTTTAAGAATTACAATTGCATTGTCAAGCATTTTTGTTTACACTAACAGTAACATGATATACCCACATACACTAGTATTGTGTCATTCTTGATAATGTAAAAAGCCAGGTAATATTATAAGAAGGGTGAAGCCACAGCCAGGTAATATAATAAGAAGAGTACAGCTGCAGTCATTATTCAGATGAGCAAACGGGAACAGCATGAGCCATCTAAGGATGGATAGCTCATTGAGTACCTGCCACAATGTATGTTCATAATGCATGGTAACTTAGTAATAAATTAGGGTGTGGGCTAAGCCTCTTCCTCTTCTACTCAAATTAGATTTAATACAATATGTGTGTAGAACACAGATGCTTCGACAAAGTTCAAAGCTATATGGGATATAAATATTGTATAATTGACACATTGGGTTAAATCCACTGTTGTTATGTTACTTATTATATTTGTTTATATAATTATTGCTTTTACTTTCTCTATCTAGTATATTATACTGATTTGCTAAATGTACATTTAACCTTCTTGTTACATCCCATTTGTCCACTTGAGGGCATATTTTGGTAGCAGGACATTAGTAGTATTTTGTAGAAGCACCAGTGTGGCAAATGGCAATTTTCCTTAAAATAAACCTGCCCGTTGCTTGACATTTACTAGTTTCTTTAGAGAATTTGTAAAACAGCAGTGATTTTATTTGCTGATGATTAATTTCTGCTCTTTAAACACTGCTGTATAAAACATAGTAAGGGATAGCTAAAATGACTGGAAATCTAAACTGACAGAAAGGCAATCAGATATATGTCCTTATCTATCAAGGTGCTAATAGACATCAGTAGCCATAAACTGAAAGTGCTTCAAAATTATATATCTGTGTATATTTATATGAACCTTTTATATTATTTACGTTTCCTTAGAAGGGATTTAGGTTTCTGTATTTTTAAATATGAACCTAGTTTATTTTCTAACTAGACGTCAATTAGAAAGAGTCAGGGGATGACGTACACAAGTAAACGCGACAAGCAATAAGTAACTCAAGTTTCTAGTGATGTTTTTGGCTGTTAAATTGTCTCGAGAACCAAGCGGGAAAAGGTATGTGTTTTTTCTTTTTTCTTTTCCCTTCTCTTACTTGGTGACAAACTCATGTAGTGTGCACACGAGCACTCTAGTTTGCGAAGTAGTGTTCACAACTATCAAACTTTGCATTTTAAACATGCTATGCCTTATTTCTCTACAAAATAAAAGACAACAGGATATCTAAGCTAGTCACAAGCATCTTTCAACTCCGGATGTCCAGAGCCACAACACACCTGACTTATAGCCTCAAAATATCACTTAAGACATATTTTTTCAATGGACTATATCAGTATGTGCATATGGGTCAAAGGCAGAACATCTTTTAAGTTTATTTAAAGTAGTCTTATGATACATCCTAACTGAAATACTTCATTTCAAAAGCAATACATTTCTGCCCAGCATTAGCATTTATCCAAACAGGGACACTTTTAACTTATAAAAGGTAATGCTGTCAGGGATGTAACTGATAATAAGTTATATAGCAGTTACTATTATACCTATTAAGCAATATAACCATATATTGATTAAAATATTATAAGTTAATGAAGATTTTATAAAAAGAAGAGAAAAAATAAAAACAACAAAACACAAAGAGAGAAAATAAACAAATAAATAAATAAATAACTATTTTGGGAACATTATTGTGCATTGATTACTCTGATTAAGAATATGAAAATAATAGATGGATAATAATGAAAAATAGAGTAATGTTTAAATTATGCTTAGTATATTGATGTGATTTGAGATAAATGTATTTACATTTATGCTAATTTTGACATTTAAAATATAATTGAAAACAGTACCTGTTTTGGTGTAACTTGAAGACAGTAAGAACTTTTCTTTTGTTTTTAGTATTATTATTTAGATTTTTACAGAATATAACATATGTAAGATTATTTGTCCTTTAGTTTTTTTTCTTTTGCTCAACAGTTTTCCAATTATTTACTTCAGCATTTCTCTTGATTGTACTTATTGTCCAGTCCATAGATTCTTCATGTGTTAGGATGTTGTTGTTGGTAAGGTATTTTATTGCAGAATCTACTGTTTCAAAGATTTTTATTCCATTTGGTAGAAAAACTTTCAGTCTTGCTGGGAATAAAAGATGGACTTTCAGTTGCTTTTTCTTCAAGGTTTTTTTTTATTGGTAGAAATTATTTTCTTTTTGAAACCACCTTTGTAGAATAATCATTGTCAAATCTTATTAATGAATCATTGTATTTGATGGGAGTATTTGCCCAAGCATTTCTTAATATAAGAGCTTTATCTTGTGTAGAAAAAAGTCTCACAATTATAGATCTCGGCTTGTTCTTACCCAGAGAAGAAGCATTTCCAGAAGCTGCTAGTGATCTATGCGCCCGTTCTATACCATATGAAAGAACTTCAGGTATTTTTGTTACATCTGGTATCCAGGTGGTAAGAAAGTTTATCATATTGTCCCATTCAGATTTTTCTGGTAGACCATATATTCTAATATTATTTCTTCTTGTTCGATTTTCCATATCATTAAGCTTTTCTAGTAAATATGTATTCTGTTGAAATAAGAATTCAGTTTGTTGTTCCTCTATTTGGACTCTAGTGTCAATGTCACTTAATGACTGTTCAATAAGTGATATTTGTCCTTTCTGCTGTGTAAACATTTCTTGAAGCTGTTCCAGTTGTTGTGAGCACTTTTCTTTAAAAGTATCTATTTTATTGTCCATCTTGTCGATTTTTATTGTAAGTTCCTGTATATTTGTAATGAGAGACTGCAGGTCTTTTTTGAAAGAAGAGTCTTGTGCTGTATTCCTTAGATGACTCATGCTGTAAAGCTGATATTGGTGCTGATTTTCCAGTAATTAATTTGACAGGAATTATTCAAGTTCTGACAATAAAATTTTTCTTATAGATGCTCAGAGTTATTAGAAATAAGTTAGTAATAAAAATTTCTTCAAATTAAATATTATTTTGTAAAATTCCTGTCAGAAATTGTATTGAGGTAAGAGAGCTGAAATGAAGTGCAGCTATCAGTTCAGCATCCTAGCCACAGTTGTGCTTCTGATGCTGGGACATCTGCCACAGTGACTTAATAATGCTTGTTGCTCGCCTTCTTTAAAGAGATTTGGGAAGTCCCCTTTCGGCATATTATGTTGAAGGAAAATAATGGCCTGCTCTGAAAAAGAAAGCAAATGTGTTATACCTTTAAATTTTATAACCAAAGTCACATGTTGTTAGAAGAATGTTTATAGTCCATTTTTATAACAAAAGAAAGGTATTTCCCTGAATGCTTTCCTCTTAAGCATAAACTTTTGTGAAAAGTTCTGCACAAGCTTCACTTTCTAGCCAATGAGTAAAAATTCATATCATTCTTTCATGGTGTATAGCAGTTTTACCTATCAGCATAATTCAGCAGGCAAAAGGAAATATGCCTCCGTAGTGCTCTAGACTGGGAGATAAGCTGTGCAGCTTTGTGTGCCTGCCGTATGAGTATTTGTTGTTTCTATCAGTATCTTAGCCAGATTCCTTTCTAGGAAAGTTTTGGGATTGCTACTGTCTGTGCCTTACTTAAGTCCCAGTAGTATAAGTGACAGTGATGCCATTCTTTGTATCATCTAGCTTGTCTTTTAGTTTCATGATCTCAACTTTTTGCTCACCAACTTTGGAGTGCAGGTCTTTTAACCCTACATCTTGGAGTGTAGTGGCTGTGTGTAGGAATTCTTGTTTAGATGCTAGTTTTTTTTTTTTATGTTCTCTGTATTTTTCAGTGCAACATTTCTTTTATCAGCCAAACATTGATTTGTGAGTGTTGCTAGCTTGTCTAATTCTGAGTACCATGGCTGTTGGGTCTGCACTAATGCATCTGCTTCTGACATTTTGGCTTATTTTGTAGATCCTCTTACTTTGTTGCAACATATTGATTTCCAAGAATATTTTAGAAACTAACTGAGCAATTGGCGACTGAAAAGGAAGAGGTGAGTAAGTGATGTGCGATGCTGCTATAGCATTAGGCAGCTGCCATTACTGCTGCCAGCTCTGTCCCTCCTGCAGTAGCAAATATTGCAAACTTCTGCAAACTTATTCTTACTACAGCTTTTAAAAAACTGTCCCACCTTGGAAAGAACAGCATGGCCTCCTGCTTTTGTATAAATGCATTTATATTTCATATGCATGCCTTAAAATGTTATTTTATCTATGAAATTGTCAATTATCAGAAAGTCCTTCTTCTCCAGGTAGCTGCACTCAGTCCATTATCTGATTTACCTTTAAATGTCTTCCCTTTCTACCTACTCTGAATAATGAGGCCTTCCATTTTCTGTTCCCTTTTCTTATCCTTCCTAGATAAATCTTGAATCACTCAGACTTACTGTTTTGTTTGAATATTCTCCTTCCAGATTCAGCTTTTACATCAGCTCCTCTGTACTTTCTTAACCATTTATGCATTGTTTGTCAACCTTTGTCTAAGTTGCTTATTGCTTTTGAAGTCCTCATTTCAGAGCAGATTAAACAGAAAAAAAACATAAAGATCAACTAAAGAGATTTTGTTTCCTTTTGATGTATTTTTCTTTCTGTTTTCCTGTAATTTCAAAATTTGCAATAAAGGTCCAGTCAGTATTAATGATAATTCTCGGATAGCAAGTTAATAATACAATATGCATTTGTATGATAATCGAAGCATGCAAGTGCAGTTTTGCAGGTAATGTGAGGCCTAGCTGTACAAAATATTCCCAAGGACCTCAGTCCCCAAACTGTATGTCTGCAACTATTATAGAAATGGCTCCAAAATGGTTGTATCTGCACAATTTACAGTTTACAACTATAACTATTCATCCAAACTTTTTGTAAGTAATATGAAGAATACTGTTCTTTTTAAAACTGCTTAGAAAAATTACACTTTATAGCATACACAACCTGCTATTGCTGAGAACCCTCCAAGTGTTTCATAAGTGAATATTAAACAGAGAAAATATTAATGCTTAATAGTTGTGATAATAGCACATTCTTTGTAGATGGCTTTCACCAGCTGACAACAAAGAGTGCAAGTAACGTAGCTGGAGAAAATTAATTCTCATTAGCAATTTGTAAACCATTTATTTGTATGTGCAGAATCTAGAAGGTGCAGAGTGTGTTCTGCATCTCAGGAAGAAGACAGAAGACACATTTAAAGTAAACAGCAGAACTGACCAAGTATGTAATGTGACTGTCCTTCATAAGTTAAAACAGCAGACTAGCACTAGGATAACCAGTAGATATGATTGTCATACAATGATTTATTATTCTGGTCCCAGAAGAAAGAAGATGAGACCAGGATCATGCATTTATATCACATATGGAAAATTTAATTGGGATAAGAAGTACAGTGTTGCTAGCCTAAAATGTTTCTAGTTGCATGATGTACCAAAGAAAAACATATCAAACACTTGCTATCTGCCACATCACAACCCTCCTTTTCTGTTTTCAGAGACAGTGTAGTTTGTGCATATGTCAGGGTTTGTCAGCTAGTGTAAATGTGGGTGTTATCTCAATAAGAAACAGCCACATTATACAGAAATATAGATGAAATCTCTGTGTGACAAAAACTCATCCTGAAAGCAATTAGCATATGTCTCAGATCCTCTTCACATTTTATGAAGTGCTACATCAAGTTAACACATTATGTAAACAGCATACCTAGTAGGACTTCTATCACTGCACTTAATGCAATGACAAAAGGATCGTTTCGCTTCCTCAGTCATTCTTAATTAAATGTACCATAAAACATGATAGCCGGCATGTTGAGGATTCAGTCCGATCATGAATGCATTTGAAGAACAGCAGATTTCTATTAGCAGCAATCATATTTATTAAAGTCACACAGTTAAAAAGATGCAGATGTTGTTTGGGAATTTTACCAGCTCCTGACATGTTATTGTAATCCTGCTGACAGATTCTGGGTGTAAAACATACATAGAGCATAACTCAAGGACAGAGCATGTTCTGTAATATAATGCACAAATGCTATCATCAGGTGCTAGTAAAACAGACATGTCTGTCTCAAAATTATCCTGAAATAGATGGTTATTTGACACTGGGAGTCAAATTAAGTAGTATGCACAAGAAAAAAAAAATCAGTCTCACTAAACTGCCAGTTTCTAAATTAAACTGCAATCTTTCAAGCTCTGCTGTGTTCCTTTTTCATACTTACTTAAAATAATAGTCTCAGGTTCAAAATGCCTGTAATACAGTTTAATAAAAGATATTATTGAAGTCAAATGATATGTTGTGTAGTGTTGTCTTCTTTGTAGACAAGGATACATAGCCACATAAATGAAAGCATCACTTACTACACAGTTGTTCATATAAACTCGTGGGAATCTGCTGACTGAGAGTTAAGACATCTTGTGATCAGGAGAACATGGTTTTTGAGGTCAATATAAAATACAAATGACAAGGTGACAGAAATATGTATCTCTTCACATTTTCTTAAATAATACAGAGTGGGGTAGTGCAGTTGTACAGCAGGCATCACTGTTGTCCCAGCACATGTGGTTCACTGGCTAATTTGCTGACTGGGTTTTTACTATGCAGAGTCTGCGTGCCGTTTCTATGTTGGGGTTGGTTTTTAACAGAGTGTGGGATTATACTTAACATCTAAAATCTTGATAGTCCTCCTAAATTAATGGTAGTTGAGTGTAATGCATGTGCATGATTCATGTGCGTGTGTGTGTGTGTGTGTGTGTGTGTGTGTGTGTGTGTGTGTGTGTATGTGTGTGCTCTCATTTGTCTGTGTTTGTTCGTGTGTGTGTGTGTGTGTGTGTGTGTGTGTGTGTGTGTGTGTGTGTGTGTGTGTACACAGTGTGTGTGTGTGTGTGTATCCTGTGATGGACTGCTATCATATCCAGGTTTATTTGTTTACCTTGTAGTTGTTGTTGAGATTCAGGCTCACCCAAGGCCCTGCAAAACATGAACTACATATCAGAAAAACTAAATACCTTTTACTGTGCACAGTTAGTAATCGTTTCAGTAAATCATATACCCACTTTCTTCATCTATTTATTACTCCTTTATTTTTTTTAGGGAGACAATATAGAATACTTATATTAATTGAGAGATCACCCTATATCATTGCCTAGTTAATATTCTGTGTACTCTTGAAAAACATGGCACCCCCTGACCTCTACAGAAAATCCATTGAATACTAAAACCACTGAATGATAAATTTATTAAACGGGGCGGTAAACCATATCACACACCCAAATACTTGTTTTCTTTCATATTAGTCAGTTAATATCTTTAATCCTTCCTTTGCTCATCTGCTGTCTTCATCTTTTTAATACATTTTCCTTGCTGAATATTAACACTTAGAAAGTGAGTCTATAATTCAGAGGATTGAGCATGTCTCCTACAATTTTTATTTCTACATAAACCTGTTGAATTGAAGTATCCAAACCAGAAAATATGCACTTATAAACAGTGTGATATACATTTGTAAATCAATATCTCTGAAAACAATTTATTTTCATTTTCTTATAGTTATGTAATGATATCACTATTGCAGCTTTTCTTTCCTGGCATTCACTGAAAAAGGCAATTGTCCAGACTACCTATCTGAGTTAATAAATGTTAATGAATGAATGAGTGAATAAACAAGTATGTTCTAATGTATATGAGTTGAGAGGGAAATTATACAAAAGACAACAATGTCATTTAATGGATCCTTCTTACCAATGCCTTTATAGGTCTTCATCTTCAATCACATTTCCAGATAAATTCCCTTTCCTATTATAACCCTCTGAACTTTATCTGATTTTTTTAATGTATACTTTTTATTGATTTTTTTTCAACAAGAACAACTAAAAAGAACATATGAATAATGTAAAAAAGACTATAGAATAACAGTTAAGTGGCAGTAACAATATTCATCCATGTTATATATACATTTTATAGTAAAAATTGCTTATTTAAAACTATGTACATATTTACATATGACCAAGATGTTATTGTATTCCATGTATTCTGTTCATTCCTTTAACTTTTCCTATCCAGTGTACAGTATGAGTTACAGTCTGCTAGTTTTGTTCAAATTCCAGTAAAAACTTGTCATAAAAGCCCAAAGTTTAGACTTTTTCTCATCTAATCAATGTTATATAGTCTATGCATATACTTTCCATTGTTTAAATGTATTTATTATTTGTTAACCAGGAAAATCTGACTTGGAACAAAGCCAGTTTTCAGCGGAGGCCTGGGGAGAAACACTCCAGATGCCTGTCTTTCTAATGTGGGAGCAAACCGGAGCACCCGGAGGAAACCCACACAAATGCAGGGAGGACATGCAGACTCTACACAGAAGGCACCCCAGCCGAGAATTGAATCGGAGTACCTCTTGCTGTGTGGCATTAATGCTACCGGTGCACCACTGTGCCATTTTATCCCCATGTATTGCTCTCCATTCACTTGCTATCCTTGTCATTGGGATGAATGCTTCCTTTTCCCATCCTAATTTGTTCTTCTCTATCCCCAGTTCTAATGTTTCCCATGACCATGTAATAGGTTTTCTAAATATTTCTACTCAGACTTCAGTTGCTTGTTTCCATCTCTGCTGCTCCCTTCTGTCCTCCCAAAATGTGTGAATCACCCCTGCATTCTTTGCTCTACATGTAAAAACATACCTTATTCTATTTGGCATGCTGTACCATAAATGCAAGATCCTCATCTGTTGATCCCAAACATAAAGTCATTTCCTAAATTATCAGGCATTTTTCCCAGTATTGGGTTTCATTGCAGTTGAGTCACTCACTCATGTATGGCTTTCTTAATATTCCATATCCTCTCTAATCTTGCCTTTCTTTTCATACCCCTACATTATCTAATGTCTTTATATATTAAACCACCTCTTTCTTGTTTCACAGTGCTGTATTTATCCCGCTGAGCCTCCCTTCTATTTCTGTTTGAATTGGTGACTTAGTGACCATTAAACAAAATAGTGCATGCTGAAAAATGTTGATCTCTAACCTGTAATGCCTTTGTAACTTTTGGTAAAGAAGCTTTCTTCTTCTTCCTTGCTTGTTGTCTTTCTTATTGAGAATGTTCATCTCTGCTAACTGCATCCAACTACATATTCATAGGTTCATAGGTTCATAGGTTGGTACTAGGCTATCCACCCTAGGGCCTATACAAGCCTAGCCATAAGAATTCCCTGGCTATTTCTTCCCACACTGTTTACTTCCCTGGACCCCTGTCTAGCAGGGCAACTGATGTGATCCCTGGGGTGAATTTCCTTTCTCCCATCCAGTCGTCAAGATTCCTTTTGAAGAGGGCCAAAAAGGTGCTCTGCTTGACATGTATGGGCAGTCTATTCCAGAGTCTGGGGAGTCTCTGGGTCAAGAACCTATCCCTCCAGCATGTTTTGTTTATTGTGATGACAAGGTTTAGATCCCTGGAGTGTGTGGCTCTGAGGGATTGGGATTTCCTTAAGTGTAGCATGTCCAACAGCTCTGGGTTTGACATGGCCTTGTATGCCGAGATCGCCTCTGAGAAGATGATATGCGACAGAGTATAGCTGGAGTTTTTTAAGGCGGTCAGCATAGGGCATCCACTTTAGGCCTGGGATTCTTTTATTGAGGTATTTCTGCAGCCTTTCCAGTTGTTGCAGATGTCTTGAGAGGTACATACCAAATGGGGCATTGTATTCTATAATGGGTCTAATGAGGGATGAGTACAGTGGGACAATGACCTCCTTTTTCCTGGATGAAAAGCCCTTAGTGATGAGGTGTGCCACATAAAGGATTTCCTGACTGTTGTGGCAATGTGGTTATCGAAGGTAATACCACTGTTCACCTGTGTCCCTAAGTCTCTTATCACACTTTTGGTGTTTAGTGTACTGCCACCTACCTACCTGCTTCCCTCTATTCTTCCTGTACTTAATGAGGGATTTTGTCTTTAATCTCTGTCTGATTCCAGATTCTTTTATATGTCAATGTTTTTCATATTGCATCCCAGTTCTCCATAAGTATTCACCATATAGATTCTCTATACAGGGCTATAGTTTCAGTCCCCCCCTCCTGAGTTCAACATCCTTGCCCTCTTCATGCTGCAATGCTACCTGCAACTGAAGATGAATCAACCTCCAGCCTACTTCTTTTGGTAATGCCAGTAATTCCTGTCTTGGAGCTCTAAATCTGTGTGCCTCGCTTAAGTATTCTTCAAGTAATGTCTGTGCCATCCATTGTATAGGGTGGTCAAACATCATTGGTATGTGTCCAATGTTGTGTATGTCATGAGGAAAGATCATAATGTTAATTGTATTTATCTTACCTACAGCAGTGCATGTTCTACTAACCCTTCTGTAAAAAGTATTTTTATCCTTTTGTATAAGTTAAGGTACTTATACCTGTGTCTTCATAGGTGCAACTCACCTCCAGTCCTACGAAGGTGAGAGATTCTTCCTCCTCCCTTACTTTCTACTACTGTAATCAAAACTGTTTTATTGTAATTTAGTTCTGGTCCAGACACTTTATAGATTTTTTCTGAAAAGTCTAGCACCAGGGATAAAACTTTGTCTGTATTTTCTATCATCAGCATATAACTGAAACAAGGTCATGCCACCTAGCAGTTGTCCTTGTTCTATGAACTTGTATGTTCTAAAAGTGAGATATTTCAATAACAGAAATGACCCTGTGAACAATGGGCATCTCTAACTGGTTGCTGAGAAAATGTTTCCCTGTGTATATATTCATTCATTTATTGCCACTTCACTTTTGATATATGTCTACTAAATATCATCTAGATTCTACCCTTATTTGTTCCTGTGTGGTTAATACTTGCATTGCTTTATCTGTCATACTGTCCTCAAATTATTCTCTACATTTCTCTTTCTATGCCTATACAATGTACTTCACATTCCTCTGTCAACAGCCACTAAAAGTCACTTCTAGTT
Organism: Protopterus annectens; assembly: GCF_019279795.1. Classification (NCBI taxonomy): domain Eukaryota; kingdom Metazoa; phylum Chordata; order Ceratodontiformes; family Protopteridae; genus Protopterus; species Protopterus annectens. The sequence goes on from NC_056746.1 coordinate 759,494,115, forward strand.
ACATACTCTGCCTCTGTCTGTGAAATTCTTAAATGCTCTAGTTTTCCTTTTAAGATGCATGTCTCTTTTATCAAAAGAGGTAATCAGGATAAGGTCTCTCGGGATAAAATTCTGCAGTAATTTTAGTCTCTTTCTCTTTTCCTTGTACTTTATTTGGCAATATTCATCTGTTTCTGATATCCTCTGCCACTAATGGAGCCCTCAGTGTTACTTTCACCCCCTCTACCCCACAGAATATGGAAGGCAGCCATCTTATTGTCAATTTCAATTATTACTAAACACATCTTATTTCTTAATTTGTCTTGTTCTTTTGTTCTTGTCTAGTACCAGGATTATTTCCATGAGCCTGACCTATTCTGCATCTGATTCAGTACCATTTTCAGAATTATTGGGACATAATCTCAGATATGTCTGCCTAATATTACTGTCTATGTTAGTTTGGCCTGATCCATCCTACTTACAAGAAAATAGTCAAATTTGCTATGTTGAGCTCCATCTGGCTTTGAAAAAGTAAATTATATCTCCACCCCTCTGCCTCTCCATATGACTTTTAGCTTGTGTTCTCTAAACTTTCCCTTCAACTATTCCTGAGCCTTGACATTATATTCCTTTTTACCATGTAACCTGTTCAGTTGAGGGCTCAGGTTAACACTGAAATTCCATCAATTACTTGTATATCTCCTTATTCCACTGTTCTTTTCCAAAATTAAAAAAGTGTTCTAAAATGTTTAGCCATCAATTTTAAGGACATATATGTTACCTATCACTAACTTTCCATTCTGAATTGTCCTTCTTACTATAAGCCACCTCCATAGTGTACTTGTTTTGTATTCTTCAGTTTGAACTTTAAAAATGTTATGAAATAAATTTACCACTCCTTTCTTCCCCCCTCCGGCCTTGTGGTCTGTCAGTATGTATGAGAATTCCTGTTGTTGTAGCTTATGAGCAGCTCTTATCTTTAATTCTCTCTCCTGTAATTAGTCTACTTGGGCATTTGAATGTTTTAATTTCTGAAAGTTCTATTTTTGATTGTGAATACTATCACGCATTCTATGATATGAAATGAATATGTAGTGCCTGTCTATTACATCCTGTATTCTTTACCTCCATTATTTTACCTCCATCTTGACCCCCTTCCATGCCAACTACATTTTACTGAACTTACCCTCTGGGCTGGAGTCAAACTCTTTCGGCCTTCTTCCAAGTGTTATGGCTTGGCTTAGTTAGTTGGCTTAGTCATGGTGGCTTAGTTCAAATTATATCCCCATCAGCAGAAAGAATCAGCAAAATAAACAAAGTTACAACTGGAGTTGTGCAGCTGAAATTGGAGGTGAAATAGCAGGATTAGTGCAAAAAATGGAAAATCAGTTGTTGACTTGATTTAAGGTGTTAATTCTGAAGAAAAGTTGATAGTGCAGTCTGAGTATATTTTAGTGATCTTGCATGACATGGAGGCCTGCCATTCTGCAGGACTGCATGCACAGGACATGCTTCAAAAATCTAAAAACTGGGGGGCGTGGCCAAGGATGAACACAGGATAGCAGCAGATTTCTTCAGCTCCACCAATTTCATTACACTGACAGGAATTAATTACTTAAAAAATTAATTTTTGAAGTAATTTTCTTTCTAAATATGTTTGTTTTATATAGTTCTTGAACTATATCTAAAAAAGAAAGGAAATCTTAACAATATTCCTGTCAGAAATCACTTTGGAAATTTTCCTGTCAGTTTATCAGTCTGAAATGAGTTCCAGTAAGACAAATTCTCAAGACTCCAGCATCAAGAAAGAACTTCAGTCTCTGATAATTATAATCCAGCAACTTACTGCTAAGATGGATAAAATGGATACTAAAATAGACACCTTCATAGAAAAAACTACAAAACAAATAGACTTGTTACATATAGACCTGCAACAACAGAAGATCCAGATGACAGGCATAGAAGAAGCTGTGAATGACATGGAAAATAGAATACAAGAAGAGGAAATCAACATTGAGTTTCTGTTGAAACAAAATACACATTTACAAACAAAGCTGGATGACCTGGAAAATAGATCTAGGCGCAATAACATTAGGATTTTTGGACTGCCAGAAAATATTGAAGGTAACAATATTACTTTTTTTTAACAACATGGCTCCCTAAAACTTTAGACTTACCAGAAGCATTCTCTTTTGGTATCGAAGAGCACATAGATCTATAGCTAATACTAACTCTAACAAAAACTATCCTAGATCAGTTATAGTTAGATTTATATCATCTTTTGATAAAGAGATGGTTCTTAAATCTGCTTGGGCTAAAGCTCCTGTTAAGATTAATGAGACAACTGTGCGTTTTGACAATGACTATTCTTCCATGGTAATAGCTAAAAGAAAAGTTTTTCTGCCACTAATAAGGGAGCTTAAAAAAGCACAGTTTAAAACATACCTTCTGTTTCCTGCCAAGCTTAAAATCTTCCTTCCTGATGGTCCTAAAATTTTCGATCACTTAGACTCTGCTTTACTGTTTATCAAAAAAATAAGATTTTGGATAAAATAGAAGAAATGGAATGGGCTAGTCCTTCATTAAAGAGACTGGCAACTGAAACTTCGTGGAAGACTTCAGAGAAGAAGAAGAGACTAAAAACAAATGATTTGTTCTATGTTTTTTCTCTCATCATTTTATTTCATTATTAATCTTTTTAAATATAGTTCCTGCATTTCCAAGAAGCAACAAATATTTTGAAAAAGATTTATTCAAAGTTATTCTCTGTGTGCAAAGAAATGTTTTGTTTCATAACTAGTCAAAATACCTGGAGATTTAATGGCAAGTTGTGATTCAACTGGTTTCTCTTTCTGAAAAGGAGAAGTAAGGTCAGTAATTTGATACATTTTTTTCTTTTATCTTTTTTTTTCTCTTCTTCTTTTCTTCTTTTCTTTGTTTAAACAATGACATTCTATTTAGATTATGTAGTGGGTAAAGGGTGGGGGAGGGCAGGGAGAGAAGAGTAATGAAAATATGATTAATAGAATAATAACATATTTATTCCTTGTAAAAAGTTTATATGTTCTTCAAATGCTATTCTTAATTATACTTTCTTGATTACACTGCTTGTGCTTGTTTGTAAATAATCTGTCATGCTTTAACTAATAATAATTAGAACTAAATAATAGTAAATAATATGTTTTATTTTTAACTCTATTAATATAAACAGTAAGTAATATTCCATTGTATATACTTCTTATAGATTTCTCTTACATTTTTTTATTTCTGCCTTACACCCTTTTAC